>NW_027142417.1:3890000-3892701 GCF_026170545.1 Melanerpes formicivorus
AGGGTTAGGGTTAGGGTTAGGGTTAGGGTTAGGGTTAGGGTTAGGGTTAGGGTTAGGGTTAGGGTTAGGGTTAGGGTTAGGGTTAGGGTTAGGGTTAGGGTTAGGGTTAGGGTTAGGGTTAGGGTTAGGGTTAGGGTTAGGGTTAGGGTTAGGGTTAGGGTTAGGGTTAGGGTTAGGGTTAGGGTTAGGGTTAGGGTTAGGGTTAGGGTTAGGGTTAGGGTTAGGGTTAGGGTTAGGGTTAGGGTTAGGGTTAGGGTTAGGGTTAGGGTTAGGGTTAGGGTTAGGGTTAGGGTTAGGGTTAGGGTTAGGGTTAGGGTTAGGGTTAGGGTTAGGGTTAGGGTTAGGGTTAGGGTTAGGGTTAGGGTTAGGGTTAGGGTTAGGGTTAGGGTTAGGGTTAGGGTTAGGGTTAGGGTTAGGGTTAGGGTTAGGGTTAGGGTTAGGGTTAGGGTTAGGGTTAGGGTTAGGGTTAGGGTTAGGGTTAGGGTTAGGGTTAGGGTTAGGGTTAGGGTTAGGGTTAGGGTTAGGGTTAGGGTTAGGGTTAGGGTTAGGGTTAGGGTTAGGGTTAGGGTTAGGGTTAGGGTTAGGGTTAGGGTTAGGGTTAGGGTTAGGGTTAGGGTTAGGGTTAGGGTTAGGGTTAGGGTTAGGGTTAGGGTTAGGGTTAGGGTTAGGGTTAGGGTTAGGGTTAGGGTTAGGGTTAGGGTTAGGGTTAGGGTTAGGGTTAGGGTTAGGGTTAGGGTTAGGGTTAGGGTTAGGGTTAGGGTTAGGGTTAGGGTTAGGGTTAGGGTTAGGGTTAGGGTTAGGGTTAGGGTTAGGGTTAGGGTTAGGGTTAGGGTTAGGGTTAGGGTTAGGGTTAGGGTTAGGGTTAGGGTTAGGGTTAGGGTTAGGGTTAGGGTTAGGGTTAGGGTTAGGGTTAGGGTTAGGGTTAGGGTTAGGGTTAGGGTTAGGGTTAGGGTTAGGGTTAGGGTTAGGGTTAGGGTTAGGGTTAGGGTTAGGGTTAGGGTTAGGGTTAGGGTTAGGGTTAGGGTTAGGGTTAGGGTTAGGGTTAGGGTTAGGGTTAGGGTTAGGGTTAGGGTTAGGGTTAGGGTTAGGGTTAGGGTTAGGGTTAGGGTTAGGGTTAGGGTTAGGGTTAGGGTTAGGGTTAGGGTTAGGGTTAGGGTTAGGGTTAGGGTTAGGGTTAGGGTTAGGGTTAGGGTTAGGGTTAGGGTTAGGGTTAGGGTTAGGGTTAGGGTTAGGGTTAGGGTTAGGGTTAGGGTTAGGGTTAGGGTTAGGGTTAGGGTTAGGGTTAGGGTTAGGGTTAGGGTTAGGGTTAGGGTTAGGGTTAGGGTTAGGGTTAGGGTTAGGGTTAGGGTTAGGGTTAGGGTTAGGGTTAGGGTTAGGGTTAGGGTTAGGGTTAGGGTTAGGGTTAGGGTTAGGGTTAGGGTTAGGGTTAGGGTTAGGGTTAGGGTTAGGGTTAGGGTTAGGGTTAGGGTTAGGGTTAGGGTTAGGGTTAGGGTTAGGGTTAGGGTTAGGGTTAGGGTTAGGGTTAGGGTTAGGGTTAGGGTTAGGGTTAGGGTTAGGGTTAGGGTTAGGGTTAGGGTTAGGGTTAGGGTTAGGGTTAGGGTTAGGGTTAGGGTTAGGGTTAGGGTTAGGGTTAGGGTTAGGGTTAGGGTTAGGGTTAGGGTTAGGGTTAGGGTTAGGGTTAGGGTTAGGGTTAGGGTTAGGGTTAGGGTTAGGGTTAGGGTTAGGGTTAGGGTTAGGGTTAGGGTTAGGGTTAGGGTTAGGGTTAGGGTTAGGGTTAGGGTTAGGGTTAGGGTTAGGGTTAGGGTTAGGGTTAGGGTTAGGGTTAGGGTTAGGGTTAGGGTTAGGGTTAGGGTTAGGGTTAGGGTTAGGGTTAGGGTTAGGGTTAGGGTTAGGGTTAGGGTTAGGGTTAGGGTTAGGGTTAGGGTTAGGGTTAGGGTTAGGGTTAGGGTTAGGGTTAGGGTTAGGGTTAGGGTTAGGGTTAGGGTTAGGGTTAGGGTTAGGGTTAGGGTTAGGGTTAGGGTTAGGGTTAGGGTTAGGGTTAGGGTTAGGGTTAGGGTTAGGGTTAGGGTTAGGGTTAGGGTTAGGGTTAGGGTTAGGGTTAGGGTTAGGGTTAGGGTTAGGGTTAGGGTTAGGGTTAGGGTTAGGGTTAGGGTTAGGGTTAGGGTTAGGGTTAGGGTTAGGGTTAGGGTTAGGGTTAGGGTTAGGGTTAGGGTTAGGGTTAGGGTTAGGGTTAGGGTTAGGGTTAGGGTTAGGGTTAGGGTTAGGGTTAGGGTTAGGGTTAGGGTTAGGGTTAGGGTTAGGGTTAGGGTTAGGGTTAGGGTTAGGGTTAGGGTTAGGGTTAGGGTTAGGGTTAGGGTTAGGGTTAGGGTTAGGGTTAGGGTTAGGGTTAGGGTTAGGGTTAGGGTTAGGGTTAGGGTTAGGGTTAGGGTTAGGGTCTAGGGTTAGGGTTAGGGTTAGGGTTAGGGTTAGGGTTAGGGTTAGGGTTAGGGTTAGGGTTAGGGTTAGGGTTAGGGTTAGGGTTAGGGTTAGGGTTAGGGTTAGGGTTAGGGTTAGGGTTAGGGTTAGGGTTAGGGTTAGGGTTAGGGTTAGGGTTAGGGTTAGGGTTAGGGTTAGGGTTAGGGTTAGGGTTAGGGTTAGGGTTAGGGTTAGGGTTAGGGTTAGGGTTAGGGTTAGGGTTAGGGTTAGGGTTAGGGTTAGGGTT